>NC_057807.1:310157838-310174189 GCF_018294505.1 Triticum aestivum | reverse complement strand
AGATCATTAGACAATTGCTGCTAAAAAGGTTTAATTTCATGAATTGACCCTCCTCGTAAAGGATTAGCAATGCTTGGCCCCCTAGCTCATTTATTTTTCATGGCTCCGCCACTGCGTGCAACAGCGCACGTGTTCGCCCCCTCTCTCTAAATATCGATCTCGCACTTGTGCATTCCTTAATAGTCTCCCTCCACTCGGACCCTCTCACCATCTTCTAGCCCCCCACCGGATTTTGCCACATGTACAATCTAGCAGACTCCATGGTTGAACTTAAGCATAATGCACAAACCTCAAAACAAAAGTGGTTCTCTTTTGTTCCAGAATCTTCCGTATCATAACTGCCCAAACTTTTTTTCTAGTTGAATTGCCATTATTTGTTTTTACTTTATGCTTTACAACACACAATTCCATGAATCATAAAATAGATTAAGGGCTTCTTTGATTCAAAGGATTCTCAAAGGAATTTTGGAGG
Organism: Triticum aestivum; assembly: GCF_018294505.1. Taxonomy (NCBI): domain Eukaryota; kingdom Viridiplantae; phylum Streptophyta; class Magnoliopsida; order Poales; family Poaceae; genus Triticum; species Triticum aestivum. Next base: position 310,173,717 of record NC_057807.1, on the reverse strand, counting down.
ATTCTAATCATTAGGAATTTTTCCTATCTTGGTTGTTTGATTCGTAGAATTGTAAACCATAGGAATTTTTCCATATGATTCATTTGCACTAGATTTCATAGGAAACATCCCATCCACTCAAAGCTCTTTGAAAGAATTCTGCGTTTTTTCTATGCACAATCAAACACTCGTACAATCCTGTAGGATTCAATACGACATTCCACTATAATCCCATGTTTTTCCTATTCACGCGTTCTTAGTTTTTTTATAAAAACTAATTTGATTTTGAATGATATGAACTATAAGAATTAAACGAAGGGCTACATCACGTATATATGACTAAGAGCTTACATGCTATAGTGTGGTATTTATTCATAATTTGGTTGCAAAATCTGATGCGTGCAATGCACGTGTAAATTATTAGTACTTCGAGTATGTGCAAAACACGTAAATTAGAATAGCAATGGCACGCTACACGGTGTCTCTCTTACAGTTCATGAAGCCACGTGGCACATGTGGAGGCATTGTCACGACCTCCTTGCGTGGATTGATCACAGTGACATGCTGCTGGTTCCAGAAGAATGTACTTGTCCTCCCTGAGCCATACTGGCGGTACATGCACGAAGCGAAGATGTGCACGCACGCCACGCACGCACTCATTCCCTCGCACGCACATGCAGGTACACGGGCGGACGCAATTTCATACCAAGATACACCCCATGTGATAATTTGACGTGTGTAAAGTCGTTCACTTCATTGATGGTCAATTAATACAGCGCATGCAAATTGAGTGGATGTGAGGGCGGAAGAAAGATATTATTACTCCACTGCGCGCATGCGAGTAGTTAAATCGTGGGTTGCTAGTAGTACTTCCATTGGTCTCCTTCGTATTTTGTGCCAATTTTTGATAGTAACATAATATTTATGCATTTGAGCAGTGTAGTCTACTTGAAATTTATGTTCCACTAAACTCATCGGGAGCCGTTTCGGGCCTCAAAACCAAAACCATCAATTGATCTTTACCTTGTTCCCATCACAATCGAAAGCCTACTCACACCTACTAGTACTACGTACCAAACCTGAATGTGTTCCCACTATGCAGGTATTAGTACTACTAGTGCTAGTACTTAGGTTATAAAAAGGGGAACTACCTAACCAAAAATTACTCTACCTTTCCTCCTCATAAGTGCTTCTTCTTCGTCCGTCATTGCCATGGCCGGTGAGCAGAGCTCTAGGTAGAGAACTACTCGTAACAAGGAGCAGCAACCAAGGCTGTGGAAAAAAAAGAGGGCTCGCCGCCACGCAGAGACCTCGAAAGATCTCTCACGGACAGGCGATGGCTCCCAGGAGCGCCCTAGCCGCGGAGGCGAACATGCCGAGCCGGCGGAGCAGGAGTTGTTATCCCTCGACGGCATGGCCGATCAGCTCAATAAGCACCTCAATAAGCAGAAGGAGTTCATCCAAGGCTTGACGGAGTTGCTGAAGGAGAGCCTCGACGACATGCCCGCTGAGCTCAATCAACAGGGGAGTTGACCGCCGGCTTGGTGATGCTGCTGAAGAAGAGCATTGCCTCAGAGAAGAAGGCGACCGGCGAAATCCTGCGACTTCAGGAGGAGAAGGCGAAGCTCTGCCACAAGATCGACCTGTTGAAGGAGAAGAACGCCGACTGGAAGAAGCTGCATGAGAACAGTAGTTCCTCGATGAAGATGCTGCAGGCCCTCATCATGGAACAGAAGGAGGAGTTGGCGAAGCTCCGCATCGAGCACCCGGCTGCTGTCAAGGTACATAATGCGGCCGTGGAACAGATGATGAAGGCTCGCGTCGAGAAATCCCGCGTCATGGACAGAATGAAGAAGATGGCAGAGGAGACGCGCAAGGAGATGGAGGTCATGGAGGCGATGAAGAAGCAGTTACGACTCCGCGGTGAATTAGATCATTTGGGGTGATAATCTTCCTTCTTCTTTTGCTACTGTGTTTCATCTTTTGCTTCGGGTGTTTCGCCACACGTGTCACATTCTCTGCGAGGCATGAATAGAACAATGGTTTTTGTTTTTGAGGGAATGAATAGAACAATGCTAACAATGAGATGACTAGCAAATTATATCCTTTTATATCGCCATATGGCACTAGGCTGCCATGTTTCGTGCTCCTCCGTCGCAGTACTACTCCAGTGGAAAACTTGAGTATACCGCACGGTTCTTTGCTCCTCCTCGATCAAGTCGTCGGCGCATTTATACGAGCAGTCAAATCACAAGGCCCTGCCTTCCAGCAGTAATGAGCCATCAAATCACAAAGGCCCTCGCCTCTCGTGAAACCGACCAAGCTAGATTGCCCCGTCCTCTAGCCTTTAAAAAAATGTATACTTTTGTACAGCAGTAGTATCGATGGATTGCGTCATGGAGTAAAACTTGAAATTAAAAAAAGGTGGTACATATAGAGAGCGCTCGTCACCAAATTATGCATATAGTACTATTAAAAAGGCTAGTCACAATAATGGTGTCCAGCACAACCCACCCGTCAAATAAAACTAAGCACCCTGGAATTCTTTGACAAAACTAAGCACCCTGAAATTCTTTGACAACTAAACTGCTAGCTATATGATGTTGGCCATATATATTGTACATATATAATGTGAATAAACGAGTGGTAGTACTATACCAACTAAAAGATGAAATGTAAGAAATACTAGTATGTACTTACTGAAGAGTTAAAGTAACAAGAAGAAACATAACATAGTTCTGCTGGGGGCTCAGCACAACACACCCCTCAAATTAAATTAAGCAAACCTGAAATTTAACTTTGCAATTATTCTGGTAGACACTGCATTAGAACCACCATGAGCAACGACACTGCCACCTTACTCGGAGTCCTCGTCCACGTCCTCGACTTCGTCCTTGTCCCTCTTCCTCTTGGCTGATACTTCTTTGCTTGAACCGCCAACTTGGCTGTTGCTCTTCATCCAACCCTTGTAGATATTGAAACAAAGGTAGCCATCCATTGTAGCATACTGGATGTGGTCTATATCTAGTACATACCGCTGCCATGCATGATGATGAAACGTTTATGGAGGTTTCTCTAGTTTACCATACGAAGGATGAACCATGGCTCCTGCCAGGGTCAGCATTGAAGGCTGACGAGAGGACACCAACCGATTCTTTTGGAGGTCGAAGGTGTTGCCTACAATGAGGCCTATCCGACGCAGGACTTCTTTGTTGTTACCAAAGTCTATAGTAACGCATTTGACTAGGTTGCTCTCGAGGAAGTCCTTAAAATCCTGGCACTCAAAGTCGGCATGGCATATGTGGTAGACCAAGCATAAGTCATGCACGCAAACCTGGATCATGGCGGGCTTCTTCCTCTCTTCGTCCTTTAGATCCTTCTCTCGTCCCACGACTGTGGTGTACTCAACATCTAGCCCGGTGACCCACTCATCATGTGAGTCTTCGAACATGCGTCTGAAGCGAGAAAGGCATCCTTTCACCGTCGTGGAAGAACGGGTGTAGATGACGTCAAACTCATCGCTGGTGATGGTTCTAACCTTGTACTCACCACCGATCGAGGAGATTTGGGACGCCATGGATTTGGGAGGAGGGTTAGGATTAGTGGAACTGCCGTAATGTGAATGGACGAGACGACTAGGAGCGAACCGCCGTAGTATTAAAGGACGTGCGGGGACGAGTAGGAGCGAACTGCCAGCATGCGAACGGCAGGGTAGTGGCTTTCCATTCTCCCATGATACGGGCTTCCGAGAGCCCCTGGATCGGAGATCGAACGGTTGGATGGCGTGATTCTAGACCAATGGGTGAATATCCTATCCTAGAGGGTTATTCTGCAAATTTTCAACAACTTAGCATGTGACCGTTTGATCTCAGATCCAAGGGCTGCCAGCAGCCCGTATCATGGTCGCGCCTACCACGACCGTCGCGTCGCTCGCGCGGTCACGCCCTTTGAGATTTAACACGGTGCGTTAGGCTATCTGATGTTGGCATGTCATACATAGTCATCACTTAGTCACTCATACTACAACAAGGTTGGATATAAGGTTGGCTATAAGTGTATTTTTTTACTCCTCTCTATCTCTTTCTTCGTACTCCCTCTGTCCCATAATATAAGAACGTTTATGACACTAGTGTAGTGCCAAAAACGTTCTTATATTATGGGACACAGGGAGTAGTAGTATTTATTGCATTTGCCAAGGAGTGACCTCTTCCAATGAAATGGTGTTGCTAAGTTTGCTTCATTTAATTAGCTATAGACTCAAAATTGTCTTTTAACCTAGGTACACGCGCTTAGAACCGTTTCTTCCTTGGGTCACCAAACTAGTCTCTCTCTTCTTGATTAACTTGCCACATCAGACTTTATGCCTATGTGGCAAGCTTAAGCACCTGTAGGAGCAAGTAAGGTACCCGTCCGTTGCACGGAAGAGTGAAATGCATTGATCGGGGTGTTGTTTATTTTGACAAAGGATGTGGGGGTCATCTCATGTGCAACCGGGTCGATGTGTCAAGCACCAAATAACAGTGCAGAACAGTAGGGGGACGCACCCCACTCGTACCGGCCTAGTGTTAGTAATGAGCAATGAGACGTCAAATCACAATGCCGCACCTTCCCAGACGGACGAAGCAACCATTATTTCACACTTTGGTTCGACATCATCTCAAACCACGTACTAGTATTGCTTCTGCCTCAAGAGGGACACGCGCATCGCCTTGGTACATCATGACACGTGGGACCACATGACAGGCCATGCTCCCCGCCGATCGCTGGGTAAAATCACCTCATTTTTACTATACTTCCTCCGGATCGGTTTACTATATGGCATGCACGTCGTTCTAGGTTGAGAATTTAACTGACTATATATATATATGTGATGAACAGTACACTAGCCTTTTAAAAATGTATACTTTTGTACAGTAGTACTCCACTATCGATGGATTGCGCCATGGAGCAAAAATTGTAATTTTAAAAAAAGGTGGTACATATAGAGAGCGCTCGTCGCCAAATTATGCATATAGTACTATTAAAAAAGCTAGTACGTGCTTAATTGGGGTGCTAAATTCTATAAAGAAATACTAGTACTAGTATGTACATACTGAAGAGTTAAAGTAAAGAGAAGAAACATAACATAGTTCAGCTGGGGGCTCAGCACAACACACCCCTCAAATTAAACTAAGCACACCTAAAATTAAACTATGCAACTAATCCGGTAGACACTGCATTAGAAGTTTAGAACCGCCACGAGCAACGACACTGCCACCTTACTCGGAGTCCTCGTCCACGTCCTCGACTTCGTCCTTGTCCCTCTTCCTCTTGGCCGATACTTCTTTGCTTGAACCGCCAACTTGGTTGTTGCTCTTCATCCAACCCTTGTAGATATTGAAACAAAGGTAGCCATCCATTGCAGCATAGTGGATGTGGTCTATATCTAGTACATTCCACTGCCATGCATGACGATGAAACGTGTAATGAGGTTTCTCCAGTTTGCGGTACGAAGGATGAACCATGGCTCCTGCCAGGGTCAGCATTGAGGGCTTACGAGAGGGCACCAGCCGATTCTTCTGGAGGTCGAAGGGGTTGCCTACAACAAGGCCTATCTGACGCTCAACGTCAGCATGGAATATGTGGTAGACCAAGCAAACGTTATGTACGCAAACCTGGATCACGACGGGCTTCTTCCTCTCTTCGTCCTTTAGATCCTTATCTCGTCCCACGACTGTGGTGTACTCAACATCTAGCCCAGCGACCCACTCATCATGTGAGTTTTCGAACATGTGTCTGAAGCGAGAAAGGCATCCTTTTACCATCGCGGAAGTACGGATGTAGATGACGTTGAACTCATTGCCGGTGATGGTTCTAACCTTGTACTCACCGCCGATCGGGGAGATTTGGGACGCCATGGATTTGGGAGGAGAGTTAGGATTAGTGGAACTGCTGTAATGTGAATGGACGGGACGACTAGGAACAAACCGCCATAGTATTAAAGGACGTGCGGGAAAGAGTAGGAGCGAACTGCCAGTGTGCGAACGACAGGGTAGTGGCTTTCCATTCTCCCATGATACGGGCTTCCGAGAGCCCTTGGATCTGAGATCGAACGGTTGCATGGCGTGATTCTAGACCTATGGGTGAATATCCTATCCTGGAGGGTTATTCTTAAAATTTTCAGCAACTTAGCATGCGACCGTTTGATCTCAGATCCAAGGGCTGCCAGCAGCCCGTATCATGGTCGCGCCTACCACGACCGTCGCGTCGCTCGCGTGGTCGCGCCCTTGGAGATTTAACACGGTGCGTTAGGCTATCTGATGTTGGCATGTCATACATAGTCATCACTTAGTCACTCATACTACAACAAGGTTGGCTATAAGTGTATTTTTTTACTCCTCTCTATCTCTTTCTTCGTACTCCCTCCGTCCCATAATATAAGAACGTTTTTGACACCAGCTAGTGTAGTGTCAAAAACGTTCTTATATAATGGGACACGGGGAGTACTAGTATTTATTGCATTTGCCAAGGAGTGACCTCTTCCAATGAAATGGTTTTGCTAAGTTTGCTTCATTTAATTAGCTATAGACTCAAAATTGTCTTTTCACCTAGGTACACGCGCTTAGCACCGTTTCTTCCTTGGGTCACCAAACTAGTCTCTCTCTTCTTGATTAACTTGCCACATCAGACTTTATGCCTATGTGGCAAGCTTAAGCACCTGTAGGAGCAAGTAAGTACAATAGTGCGCTTCACATGGCATTTTTGCATATGTGGAGGAAATAGAGGTAAGGAAAAAGTGGAGAATTGGGCTCTCATGCAAGAGCCAGCCTCTACTACTACATGGTGGAGCATTGGGAGAGGCACCTGTATGGAGGTGGTCAGGAATCAGGAGACTCACGCCGGTCGTAGCGCCGCAGTTAAAATGATAATGGCAAGTCAAATCATGGGGCCCCACCTGTCCAGCAGTAACTCGCTGTCAAATCACACAGCCCGACGTTTGCAGCAGCCTACTCCCTCGTCTTCTCGCATCTCTATCGAACTGACTAGGCGGAACTGTCCCGCTGCCTACCGGGCAGGAAAAGCCCTGCCCTTGACTTTTAAATAGTATACAGTATACTAATTTTGTATCCATGGATTGCGCCCGCGCGATGGAGCAAAGCGTCTAGAAAACGGCGGTACACATGTACGGAGTATAAAGCACGCAAATCGCGTTCGTGTCGCACCCCAGACAGTCGGTCGGTCTGGCACGCTGCTCTCTGAATGGAACGCACGTCATATTGTGTTCGCACACACATGTGGGACAGCAATTGAGAACCGACCATAGGAACACTCCCCGGCCCCACAAGTTGGGTAACTTAATAGAAGAGGGAGACGAGCAATAGTACTAGAGAAGTGTTGTACTACATTTTTGCCTAGACGATCCCTGCAAGACACAGAAGATCAGTTCGTCCATGCATGTGACCAGACTCCAGCAGACACGCCTGGATTGGCTATCGTCTACATATCATGCAGGTTGTGTTGTACTTGGCTGTAGTTGTGGTGAGAAATCTAAAAAAAGGTTTCTTGTCATCTCACAAAATTATGTGTCATGTGCTTTGGATCACTGTGAGGGTTAAACAGCGACAACCGAGTTGGGCTAGTCATTGGGGGCACATGCACGAACGGTGACTACTCGGCTGCCATGTAGGTCAAGCCGGCTATGTTAATTAGGACATCTATTGATGGACCCCTTTTCTACGAGTTTATCTTTAATTTGAGCTTTGATCCTCGTCTAGTTTGTCCGTCGGGATTCTTGTCTCCTTTGGGCAGTGAAGTTATGATTTCTTGTCATGTGGCATTTTTTCGTGTTATATGTTATAATCCGGCGCTTCAGATCAAAATGACGACAACTGCGCCTCCGGGCCACGTGCATGAAGACTTCTCGACAGTCATTGACGAGGTCAAGCCGGCTCCGGTAGACAAAAGAAAACTAAGTACTACTCCACTATATAGGCAGGAGCCTCCGCGCTTGCTTGCTAGTGTTGCTCTCTTCACACCGTCTCGGCCTCTCCAGATCTAAACACGACAGCGGTGGCCACACTCTCTCTCTCTCTGCTCACCACTAGTCACAGATCCAGCCGGATCCTCTCCGCCGGGGAAGGTGAGAAGGTGCAACGTTCACGCGGTCGTCCTCGGCGACGGCTCTTACCCACTGCTGGGCGCATCCCGATCAGCCTGCCTTGCCGTTCTCTCCCAAGCACCGCTGGCAAGGGAGGGCCTCCGACCCCTTCTTCCTTGCTGTCGGAGTGTGGGCAGATCCGGCCTCCCGCCGCCCACCTAGAGACATCCCGGCGACCATCAGGTATAACTTCCTTCGAAACCGGCCTTGCTCTACTTCCCGAGCTCCTGACGTCGCTGCATTTGTAACTTTTACTACTTCTCAGGCCGCCTCGTAGATAGGATCGATCGGCTGTTCGAAAACCACCTATTTTTTTATGTTTAAGAGGTAAAACTAGTTCATGCACTCGAATCTAGTACTACTTGGTTGAAACAAGGAAGAAAGGGGGTGGGGGTGGGGGAGGATTTGTTACCTGAATCTAGGACTTGGTCGAAAGAGGAAATAATGGGGGCGAAAAGTAGCAGAGACTGGCTATCCAACTGGTCTCTAGGACTAATAGGGAAATAAAGGGAAACGCAGTACAAACTCAATATAAACCCGATCTATTGGTTGAAAAAGGAAATAAAGTGGGGACTGAGGGACAAGTCAACAGAGTAAGTCCATCACTAGATTTGCTAGCCTCACACAGTATAAGGTGGCTATACTCAACAAAAATGGGACCAACCCAGATATCCTATTCTGATGTTTGTTGCTCCGAGCCACTCTTATGTAATGCCACTGGTAAAATGTAGCAGTCGCATTGTTAAAAGTAAGGACACGTTAAACCAATGTTGTTTTCAATGCAATGCCTCCAGTAATATGAATCAATGGAACTTCTTTACATGTCCTGCTAAAATTTCCCATTAAGATAAGTTGGTTCTTTTCGTTAGAAATGCAACTGTCCTGTTCCGCCTACTCTCTCGTGCCCAAAGTAATGTCGTATTAACGGTTGTCATAGTTAATCCTGATGCCCACACTAATATCCAGCAATGCCACTGCTTTAGAAATTGCAACTGTCCTTGTAGGATTGCCATTCAGATAAGGAACATGCTTCTTTTCATTTGATGCATGTTTCATCACTTGTTACTTGTTAGTCACCCTCCTTTCCACCTTTTTTATGCAAATAGAGATATACATTTCACGCTCGATCTTAGTTGAACTGCACAAATGATATCCAAATTATAGTTGAGCATTCCAGGAGCTTCACAATCAACCTTGATGTTGCTCAATTTTGTTGCAACTAATGAAGAAGAAGCTCCGTGGGTTTCGTTTTTTGATGGAAATGGAACCGGGGCTGGAGCCCTTTTCTTAAAAAAATTGAAGAAGAAGCTGCTAGCTCACGGAACATTGCTTCATTTTAGGTGAACTGCACCAAAAGGTCCCATGAATTGAATCATCCATGTTGGTGACTGAAAGAGCCAGCTTCAGCATCCCAGTCTAAGCACCCCCGGCCTCCATCCTTGCGACGCACGGTACACCTTGTTTGCCACCTTCTCGACCCTAGTGTCACTGATAAAATGAAGTAATAATACAGTTAAAATAGAGCGAGTGTCATCTCTATCATTTCATTTCCAATGTAGATAAAGAAAGTGCTTCTCTTTGTTAAAGTATGTTTCATCAACTAGTCCCATTGTTAATGTTTAAGCGTTTCTACAACTGGGGTGCTTAATTTTAGTTGATATGTACAAAAATAGAGATTTGAATGTCCCAAGGCGCCTCCTTGTACTACTGATGTACACTGATGTTCATCACTGGCAGAAGGTGTATCCGGGAGACTTGGGACGATGTCCAGTATGAGGCGTACCGTATGAGGCATCGCCGGGCCCATCTTGCCCTCGCAGCATGGCATACTATGATACTATCGCAATATTTTCTTCTATTTATTTTGTGTGTTTCATCAACTAGTGCCACTATAATGTAATCATGCTTTTTCATTATCTGTGCAAAAAGGGTTATTCAGCTGCATTTTGGTGGAACTGCACAAATGTACGTATGGAACCGGCATATATGCAGAGTGCGAGGTGTGCCAAGTAAAAATTACCGACACCAACCATGCTGCATGCACGCATTGGCATCCACCACAACCAGTGGGATGTGTGGCGCTCTCTGTGGACGAATCTTTCTGGGCAACAAATCCTCTAACCAAATACTAGTAGCTTATATTGGCAGTTTTCTAGGGAGTACTCTTTTCTGAAAGAAGCACCAATCTATTTTTATTTATTTGTACACTGTGTCACAACTTTGACCCAAAGGTCCAGAGCTATTTTAGGGTGATTGGCGTAGTACTCGGAGACTGATTGTAAGCATGATTTTCATTAGCTGTCACACTGATTGTAAGCATGAGCAGGTGGAAGATTAGGTTAGTGCGAATCTTACCTTAAACCCTACCGCCACCGTTGAAACGAGGCGAGCATCGAGGGAACCATGGAGAACGTCGGGGAAGTGACGTCGCGCCATCCGTCCTCCTCTTGCGGTGGGAGAACGAATACTCCTATGGCTCCGGCTGGCGCTGCACCCTCACGAACGACACACCATACTCGATCGATTCGTTATCCTCTGGGTGCTCGACCTTCGACCTGTACACCCACCACCTCCGCCTGACTGTCGCCTCGGGTGAATCTGTGTGCTCCATCGCCCATAGGAGATACTTGATGAACTCGGAGGACTGTGGCGTGACTGCCGCCGAGGAGTACATGTACATCACCGTCGTCTCGCTCTTTCGCATACATTGCCACATGGCCCGCACCATCCTCGAAATCTCCCACTTATTGTCAAACCAACTAAGGATCTCCTTCAACCTGGCTAACATTGCCTGGTCGCCGTCGGCGATCTGCCTAATTTGCTGCTGCATCCTCTCCATAGATGTTGTTCTGAGTGGTCCGGTGCTAGCTTTGGAAGATGGGATGAGAGACGGTGGTCTTGCAATAGAGAAGAGGGATAGGAGAGGAGGTGGTTTTGGAATGGAGATGATGGAGAGGAGAGGAGGTGGTTTTGCAATGGAGAGAAGATCAGAAGAGGGAGAGGCGAGACGGTGGTTTTGGAATGGAGATGATGGAGAGGAGAGGAGGTGGTTTTGGAATGGAGATGATGGAGAGGAGAGGAGGTGGCTTTGCAATGGAGAAGATCAGAAGAGGGAGAGGCGAGACGGTGGTTTTGGAATGGAAATGATGGAGAGGAGAGGAGGTGGTTTTGCAATGGAGAAGATCAGAAGAGGGAGAGGCGAGACGGTGGTTTTGGAATGGAGATGATGGAGAGGAGAGGAGGTGGTTTTGCAATGGAGAAGAGGGAGAGGAGCGTGCGACAGCGATTTAGGATTGGGCGAGAAGGCCGGCGCACTATGACTATATCAAAATCAAAATCAATTTACCCTTCAATTAAGAAAGCGACCCCACATTAACTAGTCTCCCTTTTATTCTGGGTCACAATTGACCATGATTTTCGCACATAAAATATATGTTATACGTTGCAAAAATAATATAATTTGAAAGTACATTCAGATACGAACCAAACGATACAATTTTTGGTGACATGCATTCACATTTTGCTTGTCACATACAGTACATGGTCAAACTTTGACCCAAAGTACGCAAAACAACAAAAAAATACTTCCAAGACGAGCACCGCTCTCCCGCTGTTCTCCTGTTCCAATCTAAATCCATCGCCGCTCCTATCCTGTTCCAATCTAAATCCAGCGCCGCTCCTCTCCTCTTCCATTTCAAAACCACCGCCCCTCCTCTCCTGTTCCAGTCCAAAACCAGCGTCGCTCCTCTCCCGTTCTAATCCAAAACAAGCACCGCTCCTCTCCTCTTCCATTCAAAAACCGCCGCCGGCGAGTGAAGGTGATGTGGAGTAGATCGATGGAGGAGTACAACCGATACGTGAGGATCGCAGAAGGCGACCCTGTGAAGCTAGCTAGGATGTTGGAGATACAGTCTTGGTTTGACAACAAGGACCAACTAGCGGCGACGGCGACATCCATGGCCAAATATCCGCAATAGAGCGAAAAGGCGGCGATACTCCCGGAGGGGGTCGTGCCGGAGTACATAGAGCTGCTCCTCTAGGACATGGAGCAAACAGATTCACCGAATCCGACCGTGACGGAGCGGTGGTGGGAGTATCGATCCCAGATGGAGCATCCACCAGAGATTGAAGGATCGAGCATCTACAGGGTGCTGTTTGTGAGGGTGTCCTGCCAGAGCGAGCCGGTGGAGTCTTCGTCGATCGAACCCAACTACAAGAGGAGAAAAGCAATTGGCCCGACGACGCTTCACCGCCATCGTCTCCCTCGCCGTTCACATCATCTCACGGGGCGGCTATCTGCCGCCGAGGAATAGGAGGGGACTGCCCCCAGCCCAATAGTCGGGCAGGTTGTGAATTGTCAGGAGGAGCTTAGGGTTGTCAGTATTTGCAGGTTGTGAGTTGTGTTTTGTGTTGTGTATTTTGAGAGTAATTTCAGATATGAATGTCTTTTGAATTTCAGATTTGCAGTATTGAGCATATGAAGAATTTTATGAATTCTAGAGATCTATTTTTAGCACTTAAAAATGTAGTTTCATAGGAGTATAAAAGTGCAGACGAGAAGAAACTGCAAGTTTCAGTTTCAGATAAGAAACTGCAAGTTCAATTTCAGATAAGAAACTGCAACTTTCAGAGGCAGAGCATTTATATTAACACGGCCTTTTCAAACAAGGTTAACATCATGTCGGAAGTTTTATTCGTGGTCGAAAATGGAACTACCAGCCAGTTAACATCATGCCGATCAACATTCATGCATAGCACATCTTCATATGATGCACAGTCAAAATGCCCACACAATGTTGAGTGTGCGAAACACAGAGAAAACGAGGGAGGGAGTTTTGGCAAGTGTTGGACGTGGTTTTGGGCTGCCCCGTCTAGGCTTTCATTTTTTAACATGCGCAGCCCACGACCTCGGATGGGAGGGCCTGTATGTATTTTCTTAGGGCCATCATGTATCGTCCGGCCTATGGACCTCCCATCCGAGGTTTTATTTTTGGCAGCCCAATTTATGTATTTTTTTGAAGAAAACACACCGGTCTATTGTATTTTTCTATATAAGAATAGGAACGCCAGGTACAACTTATGTTTCCCTTTTAACTATATTATATATATTTAAATTATTTTAGATGTTATTTTATATTATTTTTATTGTCATCATATATTTAACAGATACTTACATATGTAAGAAAACAATATCCCACATCTTATTAACTTATAAAAATAATTTCTTAACAAATAAAATCCTGGATTGTTTTGGCACGAAAATCCTAGTGATTGTGTACAAAAGCTTGGTAAGATTTAAGGACGAATGTAATAATATCACTTATTATTTAAATATATTTATAACAAAATGCTCAGCCCTTTTTTATTTTTTGATAACATTGCTGGCCCAACCCAACATTATAATTAGAATCAGCCCAGCAAAATCGTGTATTTAGATAAAGTGCAAATGACCTGTAATTTTTTAGGAAATAAAATAAATGGGCCGCATGAAAGCTACATTAATTGTTCACCCAGCCCAGCTAATGGCTGTAATTCAAAAAAAAGATCAAATTGACTGTAAATTCTACCGCACAAAAAAAAGACTGTAAATTCTGAAAAAATGGGTTGAATACGTGCCACATTTTTGGAAGCTGAAATGTGGGCCAATAGGTCGAAGCCAACGCAAGTCGTTGTAAATTTAGTCAACAAATGATTTTGACATGTTAGCCGTTGGGTTTACATCCAACGGCCAGCATCCATCTTCAATCTCTCGTCTTCTTCCTCCAGCGCCGCCGGGACCACCTCCCGCCTCCTGCTGCTAGCAGCTCTGCTTAGCACGCTTCGCCATGAAGCGCTACTCCACCGTTGGCCATGCCATCCCTCCAACCCTCCACAGCTCCTCTTCTTCTCCACCGACTGCCGAACCACACCGCACTAGAACTAGTTAACCCTCGTACACCTCTCCGTCTGCGACTCTACTCCCGCGTCTTCCCATCTCCAGCTCGTTGCTGTCCGGGGCTCGCCGTCGTCCACCACCTTGGATGCGCTCGGCGCGGCGTGGTCAATGTGGTCAACGAACGACACCATCGGAAGAAGGCTGTGTGTGGAAAGGCTGATAGCTGGGTCTACGGCCGCACACAAGGAAATGCCTCCTTATTACGCGCAAAATAATGATTCCTCCACCTGACATCTGGGACCCACCCGAAGGGCCTCTGTATTTCGCGAAAAAAAACGTGCCCCCCGCTGACTTGTCAGACCCACCAGCTATCTTCGCATGCAAGGAAGTGCCTCCTTATTACGCACAAAAAAAATGAATACTCCCCCTGCCAACTGGAACCCAGCATATTGGGAGGCTGACTTCTGGGCCTACCAAGTTGACGGGGACGGAGGGCTTTGTCAACTTAGTCAACATGAACGATTCTAGCTCCTGTTATCGTACGATGTTCATCCAACGGTTGTAGTGCTTCTTCAACCTCTGGTCTTCTTACTCCAGCCACCCAAACCAGCGCCGGTCGTGCCGCGTGCTCCTGCCTCCTGTGGTCGGCTGTGATGCCGCGGAGGCCTCACCGCCCCCTACTACTCCCAGCGCTAGCTAGGCCATCCCTCTACTCACCCACACCCCCTATTAATCTACGGCGACAGCAGCCTCACATCGTAGCCGAACCAGGGAACCCTCGTACTCCTCTTCGTGTGGGCATCCACTGCTGTGTCTTCCCTGGCTCCGAGTCGCCCCCTTCCTAGGCCTCACCGTTGTCCACCACCGTGGTGCTCTCGGGGCGGCGTGGTCAACGTGGTCAAGGAACAACTTCCATCGGACATGGACTGTACGTGGAGAGGTTGACAGCTGGGTCCACGGCCGCAGCAAGGAAGTGCCTCCTTATTACGCGGAAAATGATGATTCCTCCACCTGGCAGCGGGGACCCACCGGACGAGCCACCGTATTTTGCGAAAAAAGTTTCCCCCTGACTGCTGGGACCCACTAGCTACATCTTCGCATGCAAGGAAGTGCGTCCGGGCAAAAAAAAACGATTCGCCCCCCTGACTGCTGGGACCCACCAGCTACATCTTCGCACGCAAAGGAAGTGCGTCCAGGCAAAAAAACCGATTCGCCCCTCTGACTGCTGGGACCCACCAGCTACATTTTTGCATGCAAGGAACTGCCTGACAGTCGGGACCCACCTAGTCGAAGCGTATGTAGCATTGTCATTCTGGCCGCGAACTTGTACGTACATATATACTGGTCGATGTAGAGGCGCGCACGTGTCGTAGTAGAGGCGCATACGTGTCGTACTAGAGGCGCACACGTAGCATGTACATGTACGTACAACGGCCAAGGTGCAAGAAAGAAAATACGGCCACGTATGTGTACATTCGGGCGGGGTCTCGAACGCCTAGTTGCGCATATGTACGGCGAGGGCTCGTGTTCATGGGGAGGCAACAGAATGCGTCGTGTTCATGGGGAGGCAATGGAATGTGTCGTGTTCATGGGGAGGCAACGGAATGCGTCGTGTTCATCGGGAGGCAATGGAACGCGTGGGAGCCAACCGGCTTGGACGGAACAGGCGATGGAAACAAGGCCTGGCGTACCGCAGAACGGAGGAAACGGACCTCCTACAGTCGAAATGGGGGTCCTGTTGATCGGGAGGGGTGTGGCGTACCGCAAAACGGACGAAACGGACTTGTGTTGGAGCGCTACGGTCGAAACGGTGGTCCTGTTCATCGGGAGGGGTGTGGCGTACCGCAAAACGGACAAAACAGACTTGTGTTGGAGCGCTACGGTCGAA